>NC_090333.1:86146720-86184220 GCF_035084215.1 Heptranchias perlo | reverse complement strand
CAGTGCTGATACGGACCATATAGAGTGATATATGGTGCTGATGGAGACCATATAGAGTGATATACAGTGCTGATAGGGACCATATAGAGTGATATACAGTGCTGATAGGGACCATATAGAGTGATATACAGTGCTGATACGGACCATATAGAGTGATATATGGTGCTGATAGGGACCATATAGAGTGATATATGGTGCTGATAGGGACCATATAGAGTGATATACAGTGCTGATAGGGACCATATAGAGTGATATACAGTGCTGATACGGACCATATAGAGTGATATATGGTGCTGATGGAGACCATATATAGTGATATATGGTGCTGATAGGGACCATATAGAGTGATATACAGTGCTGATAGGGACCATATAGAGTGATATACAGTGCTGATACGGACCATATAGAGTGATATATGGTGCTGATGGAGACCATATAGAGTGATATACAGTGCTGATAGGGACCATATAGAGTGATATACAGTGCTGATAGGGACCATATAGAGTGATATACAGTGCTGATACGGACCATATAGAGTGATATACGGTGCTGATGGGGACCATATAGAGTGATATATGGTGCTGATGGAGACCATATAGAGTGATATATGGTGCTGATTGGGACCATATAGAGTGATATATGGTGCTGATAGGGACCATATAGAGTGATATACAGTGCTGATAGGGACCTTATAGAGTGATATACGGTGCTGATAGGGACCTTATAGTGTGATATACAGTGCTGATACGGACCATATAGAGTGATATATGGTGCTGATGGAGACCATATAGAGTGATATACAGTGCTGATACGGACCATATAGAGTGATATATGGTGCTGATGGAGACCATATAGAGTGATACACGGTGCTGATAGGGACCTTATAGAGTGATATATGGTGCTGATGGAGACCATATAGAGTGATATATGGTGCTGATAGGGACCATATAGAGTGATATATGGTGCTGATAGGGACCATATAGAGTGATATACAGTGCTGATAGGGACCATATAGAGTGATATACAGTGCTGATAGGGACCATATAGAGTGATATACGGTGCTGATAGGGACCTTATAGAGTGATATATGGTGCTGATGGAGACCATATAGAGTGATATATGGTGCTGATAGGGACCATATAGAGTGATATATGGTGCTGATGGAGACCATATAGAGTGATATACGGTGCTGATGGAGACCATATAGAGTGATATATGGTGCTGATGGAGACCATATAGAGTGATATATGGTGCTGATGGAGACCATATAGAGTGATATATGGTGCTGATAGGGACCATATAGAGTGATATACAGTGCTGATAGGGACCTTATAGAGTGATATACGGTGCTGATAGGGACCTTATAGAGTGATATATGGTGCTGATAGGGACCTTATAGAGTGATATACGGTGCTGATAGGGACCATATAGAGTGATATACAGTGCTGATGGAGACCTTATAGAGTGATATATGGTGCTGATAGGGACCTTATAGAGTGATATATGGTGCTGATAGGGACCATATAGAGTGATATACGGTGCTGATGGAGACCTTATAGAGTGATATATGGTGCTGATAGGGACCATATAGAGTGATATATGGTGCTGATGGAGACCTTATAGAGTGATATATGGTGCTGATGGAGACCATATAGAGTGATATATGGTGCTGATAGGGACCATATAGAGTGATATATGGTGCTGATGGAGACCATATAGAGTGATATATGGTGCTGATAGGGACCATATAGAGTGATATATGGTGCTGATGGAGACCATATAGAGTGATATATGGTGCTGATAGGGACCATATAGAGTGATATATGGTGCTGATGGAGACCATATAGAGTGATATATGGTGCTGATAGGGACCATATAGAGTGATATACGGTGCTGATGGGGACCATATAGAGTGATATATGGTGCTGATAGGGACCATATAGAGTGATATATGGTGCTGATAGGGACCATATAGAGTGATATATGGTGCTGATGGAGACCATATAGAGTGATATATGGTGCTGATAGGGACCATATAGAGTGATATATGGTGCTGATAGGGACCATATAGAGTGATATATGGTGCTGATGGAGACCATATAGAGTGATATACGGTGCTGATGGGGACCATATAGAGTGATATACGGTGCTGATAGGGACCATATAGAGTGATATATGGTGCTGATGGAGACCATATAGAGTGATATATGGTGCTGATAGGGACCATATAGAGTGATATATGGTGCTGATAGGGACCATATAGAGTGATATATGGTGCTGATGGAGACCATATAGAGTGATATATGGTGCTGATAGGGACCATATAGAGTGATATATGGTGCTGATAGGGACCATATAGAGTGATATATGGTGCTGATGGAGACCATATAGAGTGATATACGGTGCTGATGGGGACCATATAGAGTGATATACGGTGCTGATAGGGACCATATAGAGTGATATATGGTGCTGATGGAGACCATATAGAGTGATATATGGTGCTGATAGGGACCATATAGAGTGATATATGGTGCTGATGGAGACCATATAGAGTGATATACGGTGCTGATAGGGACCATATAGAGTGATATACGGTGCTGATGGAGACCATATAGAGTGATATACGGTGCTGATGGAGACCATATAGAGTGATATATGGTGCTGATAGGGACCATATAGACTTATATATGGTGCTGATAGGGACCATATAGAGTGATATATGGTGCTGATGGAGACCATATAGAGTGATATACGGTGCTGATGGAGACCATATAGAGTGATATATGGTGCTGATAGGGACCATATAGAGCGATATACGGTGCTGATAGGGACCATATAGAGTGATATACGGTGCTGATAGGGACCATATAGAGTGATATATGGTGCTGATAGGGACCATCTAGAGTGATATATGGTGCTGATAGAGACCATATAGAGTGATATATGGTGCTGATGGAGACCATATAGAGTGATATACGGTGCTGATGGAGACCATATAGAGTGATATATGGTGCTGATAGGGACCATATAGAGTGATATATGGTGCTGATAGGGACCATATAGAGTGATATACGGTGCTGATGGAGACCATATAGAGTGATATACGGTGCTGATGGGGACCATATAGAGTGATATACAGTGCTGATAGGGACCATATAGAGTGATATATGGTGCTGATAGGGACCATATAGAGTGATATATGGTGCTGATGGAGACCATATAGAGTGATATACGGTGCTGATGGAGACCATATAGAGTGATATACAGTGCTGATAGGGACCATATAGAGTGATATATGGTGCTGATAGGGACCATATAGAGTGATATATGGTGCTGATGGAGACCATATAGAGTGATATACGGTGCTGATGGAGACCATATAGAGTGATATACAGTGCTGATAGGGACCATATCGAGTGATATACGGTGCTGATAGGGACCATATAGAGTGATATACAGTGCTGATAGGGACCATATCGAGTGATATACGGTGCTGATAGGGACCATATAGAGTGATATACGGTGCTGATAGGGACCATATAGAGTGATATATGGTGCTGATAGGGACCATATAGAGTGATATACGGTGCTGATAGGGACCATATAGAGTGATATACAGTGCTGATAGGGACCATATCGAGTGATATACGGTGCTGATAGGGACCATATAGAGTGATATACGGTGCTGATAGGGACCATATAGAGTGATATACAGTGCTGATCGGGACCATATAGAGTGATATACGGTGCTGATGGAGACCATATAGAGTGATATACGGTGCTGATAGGGACCATATAGAGTGATATACGGTGCAGAAATGAGAGGGGATACTGCACTGTCCCTTCACCACCCCCAAATCTGTCAGCTCCTGGGTGGTAGATACAGGTCTGACTCCTCTCGGAGCCACTCTGCCAGGAGAGGATATCTCCGAGAAGTGTGAAGGAAGGAGTGGGCCTCGAAACAGTCAGAGTTTACTCAGCACCTGGAGCATCCTCGTCTGTGAGCCGTGAAGAGCAGGGAGAGGGGGAGAAGGACCCAGCAGCATTGTCCACATCATCAGCCCGAGGGAGGCCTGGTGCACAAGGAGAACAAGGCACTCACCCCTGCTTCAATCCTCTCATTTCAACTGGACAGACACAGAGAGAGAGAGAGAGAGAGGGAGAGAGAGAGAGGGAGAGAGAGAACAAATAGGGACGTTCCATCGCTCATGCTGTCACAGACACCCAGCTCACAGATTCCAGTCTGTAACTCATTCCCAGGTATCTGTTATTCGAAAAATAAACCCCCGAACCCCTCGATTAGATTCCAGCCTGTAACTCATTCCCAGGTATCTGTTATTCGAAAAATAAACCCCCCGAACCCCTCGATTAGATTCCAGTCTGTAACTCACTCCCGGGTATCTGTTATTCTATATATAAACCCCCCCAAACCCCTCGATTAGATTCCAGTCTGTAACTCACTCCCGGGTATCTGTTATTCTATATATAAACCCCCCGAACCCCTCGATTAGATTCCAGCCTGTAACTCACTCCCAGGTATCTGTTACTCTATATATAAACCCCCCCGAACCCCTCGATTAGATTCCAGCCTGTAACTCACCCCCGGGTATCTGTTATTCTATATATAAACCCCCGAACCCCTCGATTAGATTCCAGCCTGTAACTCAATCCCGGGTATCTGTTATTCCATATATAAACCCCCCCGAACCCCTCGATTAGATTCCAGTCTGTAACTCACTCCCGGGTGTCTGTTATTCTACAGAAACCCCCCCCCCGAACCCCTCGATTCGATTCCAGCCTGGAACTTACTCCCGGATGTCTGTTATTCTATATATAAACCCCCCGAACCCCTCGATTAGATTCCAGCCTGTAACTCACTCCCGGGTATCTGTTATTTTATATATAAACCCCCCGAACCCCTCGATTAGATTCCAGCCTGTAACTCACTCCCGGGCATTTGTTATTCTATATATAAACCCCCCGAGCCCCTCGATTAGATTCCAGCCTGTAACTCACTCCCAGGTATCTGTTATTCTATATATAAACCCCCCGAACCCCTCGATTAGATTCCAGCCTGTAACTCACTCCCGGGTATCTGTTATTCTATATATAAACCCCCCGAACCCCTCGATTAGATTCCAGTCTGTAACTCACTCCCGGATATCTGTTATTCTATAAATAAACCCCCCGAACCCCTCGATTAGATTCCAGTCTGTAACTCACTCCCGGGTATCTGTTATTCTATATAAAAAAATCCCAAACCCCTCGATTACATTCCAGCCTGTAACTCACTCCCGGGTATCCGTTACTGCAGATGTAAACCCCCCGAGCCCCTCGATTAGATTCCAGCCTGTAACTCACTCCCGGGTATCGGTTATTCTATATATAAACCCCCCGAACCCCTCGATTAGATTCCAGTCTGTAACTCACTCCCGGGTATCTGTTATTCTATATATAAACCCCCCGAACCCCTCGATTAGATTCCAGTCTGTAACTCACTCCCGGGTATCTGTCACTCTGTGAAAGGGGAGGGGTCTGTCTCTCTCTCTGTCTGTGAATGGGGAGGGGTCTGTCTCTCTCTCTGAATGGGGAGGGGTCTGTCTCTCTCTCTGAATGGGGAGGGGTCTGTCTCTCTCTCTGAATGGGGAGGGGTCTGTCTCTCTCTCTGAATGGGGAGGGGTCTGTCTCTCTCTCTGAATGGGGAGGGGTCTGTCTCTCTCTCTGAATGGGGAGGGGTCTGTCTCTCTCTCTGAATGGGGAGGGGTCTGTCTCTCTCTCTGAATGGGGAGGGGTCTGTCTCTCTCTCTGAATGGGGAGGGGTCTGTCTCTCTCTCTGAATGGGGAGGGGTCTGTCTCTCTCCGTGTATCAAGCGGGGAATTGTCATGTGGGTCGGGAGTCGTTGGGGAATGAGTGGGGAGGGTTCCCCGGGGGGTCCAGGAGACGGACAGCAGGTTCAGTGATGGAGGGGTTCTGTCTCCTACCTGTCGCCGAGCTCTGTGCTGGACAGCCAATGTTACACTGTTGTCTGAGGCTGGAGACCTCTCTCTCCAGCAGCTCAAGCCTGTTGACAATCTGCTGGAGGAATGAGCTGGATGGACAGTCACAGGCCTGTTTGTGGACTGAGCTGGATGGACAGTCACAGGCCTGTTTAGGGATGTTGATCTTGTGATTGAAGGACACCTGGTTGTCGAGGTCCTGGCTTTGCTCGGTGTAATGTGTGACGTACTCGCCCTGTGTCGGCTGGGATTGGCCGGGACTCGCCTCCATCCTCACTGAGCACAGAGACTCCAGTGGCACATTGATATTATACACGTGGTTGAAGACAATCGACTGCCCCTTGAGTGGCTCCGTGTGGTTGATGAGGTGACCTCTGACCGAGGCCTCGTCTCGTTTCCGGCGGTGTGAGCTGACCAGCACCCGGGTCTCCCCGGGTTCCACCAGAGTGCTGAGGCAAACGGCCAGGACAGCAAGCAGCATCATCATCTCACACCAGAGGTGCCTCAGGGCGATGGGCCTCCAGGACTGAAGAGCGAGCGAGGGGTCTCTCGGACTGAAGAGCGAGCGAGGGGTCTCTTGGACTGAAGAGCGAGCGAGGGGTCTCCTGGACTGAAGAGCGAGCGAGGGGTCTCTCGGACTGAAGAGCGAGTGAGGGGTCTCCTGGACTGAAGAGCGAGCGAGGGGTCTCTCGGACTGAAGAGCGAGCGAGGGGTCTCCTGGACTGAAGAGCGAGCGAGGGGTCTCTCGGACTGAAGAGCGAGTGAGGGGTCTCCTGGACTGAAGAGCGAGCGAGGGGTCTCCTGGACTGAAGAGCGAGCGAGGGGTCTCCTGGACTGAAGAGCGAGCGAGGGGTCTCCTGGACTGAAGAGCGAGCGAGGGGTCTCCTGGACTGAAGAGCGAGCGAGGGGTCTCTCGGACTGAAGAGGGAGCGAGGGGTCTCCTGGACTGAAGAGCGAGTGAGGGGTCTCTCGGACTGAAGAGCGAGTGAGGGGTCTCTCGGACTGAAGAGCGAGCGAGGGGTCTCTCGGACTGAAGAGCGAGCGAGGGGTCTCTCGGACTGAAGAGCAAGTGAGGGGTCTCCTGGACTGAAGAGCGAGTGAGGGGTCTCTCGGACTGAAGAGCGAGGGATGGGATCCACAGCCGGGAACTGGAAAAGAAAACAAGGATTCAAGTGGCTCAATTGAATGAGAAGCCGAGAGGAGGACTCCTGCTGCATTCTGAAACTCAATGCTCTCCTGGCCGGCCTCCCACTTTCCACCTTCCATAAACTTCTGTTGCCCGTATCCTAACTCGCACCAAGTCCCGTTCACCCATCACCCCGATGTTCACTGACCTTCATTGGCTCCTGCTCCGGGAACGCCTCCATTTTAAAATTCCCATCCTTGTTTTCAAATCCCTCCATGGCCCTCGCCCCTCCCTATCTCTGTAACCTCCTCCAGCCCTACAACCCTCCGAGATCTCTGCGCTCCTCCAATTCTGGCCTCTTGCACATCCCCGATTTTAATCGCTCCACCATTGGCGGCCGTGCCTTCAGCTGCCTCGGCCCTAAGCTCTGGAATTCACTCCCTAAACATCTCCCCCTCTCTCTCCTCCTTAAAACCTACCTCTTTGACTGAGCTTTTGGTCACCTATCCTAATATCTCCTTATGTGGCTCGGTGTCAAATTCAGTCTGATAATCGCTCCTGTGAAGCGCCTTGGGACGTTTTACTACGTTAAAGGCGCTATATAAATGCAGATTGTTGCTGACGTTGAATGATGAGAGAGCTGAGACTCCTGGTCATGGTGAGAGAACTCCTCTCCTCTCTGTGAGAGTGAGGGAAGCAGGGAGAGTTTATATCCCAGCGTGATGTCACTGAGACAACCCACTCAGGCTGTTGGGAGGAAATGTTCAGTAACATCGACATCCAACAGTCAGCGAGTGCTCACTCCGTCCCCTCTGACAGCAAATTCAAACCATGGTCCATTTTTCTCCAAGTTCCAGTTCCTCTGCTCCATTATTCCCCGTGCTTGTCTATTCTGCTCTTGGCATTGTGAGAGGGAAGACTTTAATTAATCTGCCTCATGCGATGATGCCAGCCACTTTTTCAGCAAGAAACAGTGACATAATCGCAAATGTTTTCTGAACTGGAGAAAGACAGAGTGTGAGCGGATAATGACTGGGGGATTGCCGGAGGGAGATACCAGCCTCAGGACACCAGGAGTTGGAAACCTGCCTATTTCATCATCCACCATCTGCTCTCAGTGTAGGCCTGACCTCAGTCATACTGCGGCCAATTCTAGACTTGTTCTATCAGTGGCCTGGTACCAAAATCACGAGCAGTCAGCAAATCAGACAGACACTGAGCTACACACTCCCAGCTCAGCCCAGCTCAGCCCCGCTCCACTAGCTCACCTCTGCCTGGGGAACTCGACAGACTCATGCAATCAATCAACCGAACTCAGATACTGCGAAACAGGCCAGCCTGAGACAGTCTCAGTCCTCGGTCACTCCCCGTCCTCGGTCGCTCTCTGTCCTCAGTCACTCTTCGTCGCTCCCCGTCCTTGGTCGCTCCCCGTCACTCTCCATCCTTGGCTGCTCACGGTCGCTCCACGTCGTTCTCCGTCCTCAGTCATTCTCGGTCGCTCCCCATCGCTCTCTGTCCTCGGTCGCTCCCCGTCCCCCATCGCTCTCGGTCAGTCCTCCGTCCTCGGTCATTCTTGTTCGCTCTCGATTGGCCCTCCGTCCCCGGTCACTCACCGTCGCCCTCAATCACTCCTGTCTGGTACTGTACGGCCCTTGTGTGTCTCAGTGTCAGCTCTTGTACGTGTACAGCACACAGCGGGTAAAAGGGAACGATTCACTCCTGTCTGGTACTGTACGGCCCGTGTGTGTCTCAGTGTCAGCTTCTGTACATTGTACAGTACACAGTGGGTAAAAGGGAACGATTCACTCCTGTCTGGTACTGTACGGCCCGTGTGTGTCTCAGTGTCAGCTCCTGTACATTGTTCAGTACACAGTGGGTAAAAGGGAACGATTCACTCCTGTCTGGTACTGTACGGCCCGTGTGTGTCTCAGTGTCAGCTCCTGTACATTGTACAGTACACAGTGGGTAAAAGGGAACGATTCACTCCTGTCTGGTACTGTACGGCCCGTGTGTGTCTCAGTGTCAGCTCCTGTACATTGTACAGTACACAGTGGGTAAAAGGGAACGATTCACTCCTGTCTGGTACTGTACGGCCCGTGTGTGTCTCAGAGTCTGCTCCTGTACATGTACAGTACACAGTGGGTAAAAGGGAACGATTCACTCCTGTCTGGTACTGTACGGCCCGTGTGTGTCTCAGTGTCAGCTCCTGTACATTGTACAGTACACAGTGGGCAAAAGGGAACGATTCACTCCTGTCTGGGACTGGACGGCCCGTGTGTGTCTCAGTGTCAGCTCCTGTACATTGTACAGTACACAGTGGGTAAAAGGGAACTGCTAACGTTGTACCATTGTTTGAAAAGGGAGCGAGGGAGAGACAGAGTAATTACAGGCCAGTCAAACCTTGATGGTGGGCAAATTATTGGAATCAATTCTGAGGGACAGGATAAACAGTCACTTCGAAAGGTACGGAGTAATCAAGGACAGTCAGCGCGGATTTGTTAAGGGAAGGTCGTGTCTGACTAACTTGATTGAATTTTTTGAGGAAGTAACAAGGAGGGTCGATGAGGGTAGCGCATTTGATGTAGTCTACGTGGATTTTAGCAAGGCTTTTGACAAGGTCCCACATGGTAGACTGGTCAAAAAAGTACAAGCCCATGGGATCCAAGGGAGAGTGGCAAGTTGGATCCAAAATTGGCTCAGTGGCAGGAAGCAAAGGGTAATGGTCGACGGGTGTTTTTGTGACTGGAAGGCTGTTTCCACTGGGGTTCCACAGGGCTCAGTACGAGGTCCCTTGCTTTTTGTGGTATATATTAATGATTTGGACTTAAATGTAGGGGGCATGATTAAGAAGTTTGCAGATGATACAAAAATTGACCATGTGGTTGATAGTGAGGAGGAAAGCTGTAGACTGCAGGAAGATATCAATGGACTGGTCAGGTGGGCAGAAAAGTGGCAAATGGAATTCAATCCAGAGAAGTGTGAGGAAATGCATTTGGGAAGAACAAACAAGGCAAGGGAATACACAATAAATGGGAGGATACTGAGAGGTGTAGAGGAAGTGAGGGACCTTGGAGTGCATGTCCACAGATCCCTGAAGGTAGCAGGACAGGTAGATAAGGTGGTTAAAAAGGCATACGGGATACTTTCCTTTATTATCCGAGGCATAGAATATAAGAGCAGGGAGGTTATGCTGGAACTGTATAAAACACTAGTTAGGTCACAGCTTGAGTACTGTGTACAGTTCTGGTCACCACATTACAGGAAAGATGTGATTGCACTAGAGAGGGTGCAGAGGAGATTTACAAGGATGTTGCCAGGACTGGAGAATTTTAGCTATGAGGAAAGATTGGATAGGCTGGGGTTGTTCTCTTTGGAACAGAGGAGGCTGAGGGGAGATTTAATTGAGGTGTATAAAATTATGAGGGGCCCAGAGAGAGTGGATAGGAAGGACCTATTTCCCTTAGCAGAGGGGTCAGTGACCAGGGGGCATAGATTTAAAGTGATTGGTAGAAGGATTAGAGGGGAGCTGAGGAGAAATGTTTTCACCCAGAGGGTGGTGGGGGTCTGGAACTCACTGCCTGAGAGGGTGGGAGAGGCAGAAACCCTCAACTCATTTAAAAAATACCTGGATGTGCACCTGAAGTGCCGTGACCTGCAGAGCTACGGAGCAAGTGCGGGAAAGTGGGATTAGGCTGGGTGGCTCTTTATCGGTCGTCAAGGACACGATGGGCCGAATGGCCTCCTTCTGTGCCGTAACTTTCTATGATTTCTTCCCGTCTAGTACTGTACAGCCCTTGTGTGTCTCAGTGTCAGCTCCTGTACAGTGGGTAAAAGGGAACGATTCACTCCCGCCTGGTACTGTACCGTACTATGATACCTCATATTAAACCCCACTGGATCCAGAATTGGACAATTGAGACCCTCGCCCCTTACCTGAGTTTGTTCCTCCATTCCCTGGGAGATTCTGCTTCACAGAACACACACCAGAAGTATCTATAAATCTCAGACCTTTGCAAAATTCTTATTCAGAGAAATCTACCAACATAACACTGCCTTTAATATAACAATCAACAAGCCATTGTTTGTGGAGTGAATGTCATCAGCCCACTGGCTGAGTGTGAGTCTGTGGCAGACTGTGGGCTGGAATGCGTGTGTCCCTGGTAAGATGCAGCCTACACTGATTCACCTCTTAATGTGACTTGTCATTCACATCAGATTGAAGATTCATCAGAGACATTTACTGGGATTGTACGCACAAGGTGGGACCAACAATTACAAAGAGAAGTTCAGTAAATCAAGTACAGGACAAAACAAGCAAAGTAAAGGTGATGGAACCAGTTCACGAAATCTAATCCCGTTTGTTGTTTGCACATAGCAAAATCCCACAATGAGATAAAGGACACTAAAAGAACTATCCTTCAGTAAGCTGCAGCTCAATGGGTGGGTGGAATCGAGGGATAGGGGGAGAAGGTGGTTGGGTGGGATTGAGGGATATGGGGAGAAGGTGGGTGGGTATGATTGAGGGATATGGTGTGAAGGTGGGTGGGTGGAATCGAGGGATAGGGGGAGAAGGTGGGTGGGTATGATTGAGGGATATGGTGTGAAGGTGGGTGGGTGGAATCGAGGGATAGGGGGAGAAAGTGGTTGGGTTGGATTGGGGGACAGGGTGAGAAGGTGGGTCGGTGGGATTGAGGGATATGGGGAGAAGGTGAGTCGGTGGGATTGAGGAATACGGGGAGAAGGTGGGTAGGTGGGATTGCGGGATATGGGGAGAAGGTGGGTCGGTGGGATTGAAGGATATGGGGAGAAGGTGGGTAGGTGGGATTAAGGGATATGAGGAGAAAGTGGTTGGGTGGGATTGAGGGATAAGGTGAGAAGGTGGGTGGGTGGAATTGAGGAATATGGGGAGAAAATGGGATTGGGGAGAAAGTGCGGCATAGGAGCAGGAGTAGGCCATTCGGCTCCTCGAGCCTGCTCCGCCATTCAGTCAGATCAAGGCTGATCTTCGACCTCAACTCCACTTTCCCGCCCGATCCCCATATCCCTTGATTCCCCGAGAGTCCAAAAATCTATCGATCTCAGCCTTGAATATATTCAACAACTGAGCATTCACAGCCCTCTGGGGTAGAGAATTCCAAAGATTCACAACGCTCTGAGTGAAGAAATTCCTCCTCATCTCAGTCTTAAATGGCCGACCCCTTATCCTGAGACTATGCCCCCTAGTTCTAGACTCTCCAGCCAGGGGAAACAGCCTCTCAGCATCTACCCTGTCAAGCCCTCTCAGAATCTTATATGTTTCAATGAGATCACCTCTCATTCTTCTAAACTCCAGAGAGTATAGGCCCATTCTACTCAATCTCTCCTCATAGGACAACCCTCTCATCCCAGGAATTAATCTAGTGAACCTTCATTAGACAGGCGTTTCTGCGGCCGCAACCGAGACTCCAGGATGGTGTGTTGCCTCCCTGGTGCAAGGATCAAGGATGTCTCGGAGCGGCTACAGAACATTTTGGAGGGGGAGGGCGAACAGCCAGCTGTCGTGGTGCACATAGGCACCAACGATATAGGTAAAAAAGGGGATGAGGTCCTAAAAGCAGAATATAGGGAGTTAGGAGGTAAATTAAAAAATAGGACCTCAAAGGTAGTAATCTCAGGATTGCTGCCAGTGCCACGTGCTAGTCAGAGTAGAAATAGGAGGATATTTCAAATGAATACGTGGCTAGAGGAATGGTGCAAGGGGGAGGGATTCAAATTCCTGGGACACTGGAAACGGTTCTGGGGGAGGTGGGACCAGTACAAACCGGACGGTCTGCACCTGGGCAGGGCCGGGACCGCTGTCCTAGGAGGAGTGTTTGCTAGTGCTGTTGGGGAGGGTTTAAACTAAAGTGGCAGGGGGTTGGGAACCTGAGCAGGGAGAGAGAGGAAAGCGTAACAGGAAGGGACAGAAGGTATGGAGTAATAGGTAAAGTGTTAAAAAAGGAAAAAGCAGGAACTAAGCGTCACAAAACATATTTGAAAGTTCTTTATCTGAATGCACGTAGCATTCGTAACAAAATGGACGAGTTAACGGCACAAATAACGACGTATGGGTATGATCTTGTGGCCATTACAGAAACATGGCTGCAGGGTGACAACGACTGGGAATTAAATATGCCAGGGTATTTAACAATCAGGAAGGACAGGCAGGAAGGAAGGGGAGGTGGGGTGGCTATGTTAATAAAGGAAGGAATCACTGTAATACAGATAGATGATATTGGGACAAAGGATCAAGATAATGAAACAGTTTGGGTGGAGATAAGGAATAATAAGGGGAAAAAAACACTCGTGGGCGTAGTATATAGGCCTCCTAATAGTTGCAACTCTGCTGGAAGAAGTATTAATCAGGAGATAGTCGGGGCATGTAATAAGGGAACAGCTATAATTATGGGGGATTTTAATTATCATATTAACTGGACAAATCAAATTGGGCAGAGCAGCCTTGAGGACGAGTTCATTGAGTGCATCAGGGATGGATTTCTTGAGCAGTATGTAACTGATCCTACAAGGGGGCAGGCAACCTTGGACCTGGTCCTGTGTAATGAGTCAGGATTAATTAATAATGTCCTAGTTAAGGATCCCCTTGGAACGAGCGACCACAACATGGTTGAATTCCATATCCAATTAGAGGGTGAGAAGGTTGATTCTCAAACAAGCGTACTGAGCTTGAATAAAGGAGACTATGATGGTATGAGAGCGGAATTGATTAAAGTGGACTGGGAAAATAGATTAAAGGGTAAGACGGTACATGAGCAGTGGTGTTCATTTAGGGAGTTATTTTACAACTTTCAAAATAAATATATTCCACTGAGGAAAAAAGGGTGTAAAAGAAATGACAGCCACCCGTGGCTAAGTAAAGAAATCAAGGATAGTATCCGACTAAAAACAAGGACATATAAGGTAGCCAAACTTAGTGGGAGGATAGAAGATTGGGAATTCTTCAAAAGACAGCAAAAAGTAACTAAAGGATTGATTAAGAAAGGGAAGTTAGATTATGAAAAGAAATTAGCAAAAAATATAAAAACAGATAGCAAGAGTTTCTACAGTTATATAAAAAGAAAAAGGGTGGCTAAGGCAAACATAGGTCCCTTAGAGGATGAGACCGGGAAATTAATGGTGGGAAACATGGAGATGGCAAAAATGCTGAACAAATATTTTGTTTCAGTCTTTACAGTAGAGGACACTAAGAATATCCCAACACTGGACAAACAGGGGACTCTCGGGGGGGAGGAGCGAAATACGATTAAAATCACTCAGGAGATGGTACTCAGTAAAATAATGGGACTCAAGGCGGATAAATCCCCTGGACCTGATGGCTTCCATCCTAGGGTCTTGAGGGAAGTGGCAGTAGGGATTGTGGATGCTTTGGTGATAGTTTTTCAAAATTCCCTGGACTCAGGAGAGGTCCCGGCAGATTGGAAAACTGCTAATGTAACACCGTTATTTAAAAAGGGTAGTAGGCAGAAGGCTGGAAATTATAGGCCAGTTAGCTTAACATCTGTGGTGGGTAAAACTTTGGAGTCTATTATTAAGGAGACAGTAACGGAACATTTAGATAAGCATAATTTAATAGGACAAAGTCAGCATGGCTTTATGAAGGGGAAGTCATGTCTGACAAATTTGCTTGAGTTCTTCGAGGATATAACGTATAGGGTGGATAAAGGGGAACCAGTGGACGTAGTGTATTTAGACTTCCAGAAGGCATTCGACAAGGTGCCACATAAAAGATTATTACTTAAGATAAAAAATCACGGGATTGGGGGTAATATTCTGGCATGGGTGGAGGATTGGTTATCAAACAGGAAGCAGAGAGTTGGGATAAATGGTTCATTTTCGGACTGGCAACCAGTAACCAGTGGTGTTCCACAGGGGTCGGTGCTGGGTCCCCAACTCTTTACAATCTATATTAACGATTTGGAGGAGGGGACCGAGTGCAACATATCAAAATTTGCAGATGATACAAAGATGGGAGGGAAAGTAGAGAGTGAGGAGGACATAAAAAACCTGCAAGGGGATATAGACAGGCTGGGTGAGTGGGCGGAGATTTGGCAGATGCAATATAATATTGGAAAATGTGAGGTTATGCACTTTGGCAGGAAAAATCAGAGAGCAAGTTATTTTCTTAATGGCGAGAGACTGGAAAGTACTGCAGTACAAAGGGATCTGGGGGTCCTAGTGCAAGAAAATCAAAAAGTTGGTATGCAGGTGCAGCAGGTGATCAAGAAAGCCAACGGAATGTTGGCTTTTATTGCTAGGCGGATAGAATATAAAAACAAGGAGGTATTGCTGCAGTTATATAAGGTATTGGTGAGACCGCACCTGGAATACTGCATACAGTTTTGGTCTCCATACTTAAGAAAAGACATACTTGCTCTCGAGGCAGTACAAAGAAGGTTCACTCGGTTAATCCCGGGGATGAGGGGGCGGACATATGAGGAGAGGTTGAGTAGATTGGGACTCTACTCATTGGAGTTCAGAAGAATGAGAGGCGATCTTATTGAAACATATAAGATTGTGAAGGGTCTTGATCGGGTGGATGCGGTAAGGATGTTCCCAAAGATGGGTGAAACTAGAACTAGGGGGCATAATCTTAGAATAAGGGGCTGCTCTTTCAAAACTGAGATGAGGAGAAACTTCTTCACTCAGAGGGTGGTAGGTCTGTGGAATTTGCTGCCCCAGGAAGCTGTGGAAGCTACATCATTAGATAAATTTAAAACAGAAATAGACAGTTTCCTAGAAGTAAAGGGAATTAGGGGTTATGGGGAGCGGGCAGGAAATTGGACATGAAGCTGAGTTCGGATCGGTCAATGCCCTGTGGGTGGCGGAGAGGGCCCAGGGGCTATGTGGCCGGGTCCTGCTCCGACTTCTTGTGTTCTTTAGATTTGTGGTTGGGATCAGATCAGCCATGATCTTATTGAATGGTGGAGCAGGCTCGAGGGGCCGATTGGCCTACTCCTGCTCCAATTTCTTATGTTCTTATGTTCTTATGTTCATTGCACCCCCTCTAAGGCAAGTATATCCTTCCTTAGATAAGGAGACCAAAACTGTACCCAGTACTCCAGGTGAGGTCTCACTAAAGCCCTGTACAATTGTAGTAAGACTTCCTTACTCTTCCACTCTAACCCCATTGTACCTGCATGTTAACATTTTATGTTTCTTGTACGAGGACACCCAAATCTCTCTGAACACCAACATTTAATAGTTTCTCACCATTTAAAAAATATTCTGTTTTTCTATTCTTCCTACCAAAGTGAATAACCTCACATTTCCCCACATTATACTCCATCTGCCACCTTCTTGCCCACTCACCTGTCCATATCGCTTTGCAGAATCTTTGGGCTCGATTTTCAAAGGGCGTGAGGTGGCAGCGGTGGGAGGTGGGGGTGGTGGTGATTGGGCTGGCGGCAAACCCAGATAATAAAATCCGTCCGTTCCCCACGCGATGGCGGGTAAATTGGAGCTACTTATCGTGTTTTCCGGGTTTGCTGCCGGAAAGCTGCGCAGTGGGCAGACTGTCCACCCACATCACAGGCTGTCAGCTGGAGCAGCTCGATTTAAAGGGGCAGTCCTCCAATGGCTGCTCCTGGAGCAAACACCCACACAGCACGATGGAGCAGCCCAGGGGAAAGGCTGCTCCTCGATTCAGTGATGCCTCACTCCAGGTCCTACTGGATGGGGTGAGGAGGAGCAGGGATGAGTTCTGCCCGGCGGACGGGAGGAAGTGGCCTGCCTCTGCCACCAAGAAGGCCTGGCTCGAGGTGGCTGAGGAGGTCACCAGCAGCAGCAACATCTCCCGCACCTGGATCCAGTGCAGGAAGCGTTTCAATGACCTAACCAGGTCAGTCAAAGTGAGTAACTTACTGATTCTCCGACATTCTGTCTTCCACATCACCGCCCCCACCCCCCAACTCATTCTGCACTGCCCACACTACTCTATCACATCACTCCTCACACCCACTCAAAGCTCATCCTCAACTTACCTGCACTCCCTCACCACTTCCTCACCTCCCCATTACTCACCCCACCACGACCACTCACCCCAATCCTCATCCAATGTCATGGCTCTGTCTCATACTCACCCTCTGATGCATCTCTTTCACGGTCAGCCGCACCCAAACCAATGCATTCATCGGTTGGCCACGTCACCATCACTCACTCACACGTCTGTACTTTCTCCCCTTATAGGAGAAGAGAGCCCAGAATGCACGGGAGAGGGCGAGGACCGGAGGGGGGGCCGCAACAGATCGTCGTCCTCACAGACGCGGAGCAGGAGGCTCTGGAGCTGAGCCACACCCTCGAGTGCCTGTCCGTCGGGGACACCAAGACTGGCACCCGACAAACGTCTGGTGACAGAACTTTAACATTCAGCACACACAATATGAATTGATGTTAACATGCCTCGCCATCTTCAGAACCTCAACATCTGTCATCATGCTTAATATTGCCTTCTGTTCTATAACAGAGCCTTCAGCGACCGCTGTGATGGCGGAGGGCGATTCCTCAGAGGACCTGTCAGCCTCTGAGGGGGCACCGTCACATCTGAGCGAGCCATCCACCAGCGCAGATACTCACACCTCAGTGGGTCCCAGTCCTCACTTAGTTGGGGTCACACCTGGTGAGTCACCACACACGTGAGCACGAGCAGACACTGGTGGCAGGGGCAGCTGTGGAGAGTCCGTGTCGGTGGGACCACTCCTCTCCAGGCTCTGCTCAGCTGGATGCAGATTCTGAACCCTGGGGGTCATCCTTTAAAAGGAGAATGATCGAGGGGCAGCAGCACATTTGCGAGGTGCTGGAACAGGTGCCACGCGCACTCTCCACAATAGCGCAGAGGATGGAGGAGTCCAACTCCTGCATGAGTGGAATGGTGGCACAGGTACAGGAGGGAATCTCAGATAGTGGCGCAGGTAAGTGCGGGAATGTCTGCGATGGAGGGAAGGCGAGCCTCACGAGCAGCCAGGTGAGCTGCTGCTCTGCCCTTGGGTTGCTCCTCCTCCTCCTCCTCCTCCTCCTCCTCCTCCTCCTCCTCAATGTGGGTGGCAGATGTGGATGGGGCCTCCTCAAGCAGCACCCCTCTCTGTTGTGCCACGTTGTGCAGGGCACAACACACGACTATAATGCGTCCCACTCTGTCTGGTGCGTATTGAAGCTCTCCCCCAGAACGATCAAGGCACCTGAAGCGCATCTTGAGCAGCCCTATAACATGCTCAATTGTAGACCTGGTGGTGATGTAGCTGTCGTTATAGCGACGCTGTTGCTCGGTGATGGGGCTCCTCAGAGGTATCATGAGCCACGTGTGCAGGGGGTATCCCTTGTCCCCGATGAGCCGGCCCTTGCGGGTGTTGGGTGCGTGGAAGAGGGGCGGGATGTTGGACTCCCGGAGGATGAAGGAATTGTGGCAGCTGCCGGGGAATCTGGCGCACACGTGAAGGAATCTCTTGTGGTGGTCACAGAGGAGATGAGTGTTGATGGAGTGATAGCCCTTCCTGTTGATGAACAGTCCTGGCTCGTGTGGAGGTGCTCGGATTGTTATATGGGTGCAATCGATTACACCCTGCACCCATGGGAAGCCAGCCACAGCGTGGAATCCCACTGCCCTCTCCGTCTGGCTGAGGTCGTCCATGGGGAAGTTGATGTAGTGCGAGACCCTGCGAAACAAGCCGTCGGTGACCTGCCTTATGCACTTGTGGGCAGACGACTGAGAGACCCTGGCAATGTCCCCGGTGGCACCCTGGAATGATCCGGAGGTGAAGAAGTCGAGGGCAGTGGTGATTTTGTCAGCGACAGGTAAGGAGATGCTGCTCGGGCCCAGCCGGGAGCAGCTCGGCATGAAGGAGGCTGCAGATATCTGCGACTACCTGGTGACTGGCTCTGATCCTCCGTGTGCACTGCCCCTCAGAGAGGTCCAGGAAGCTGAGCCTCGGTCTGTAGACCCTGTGGTGAGGGTAGTGCCTCCTGTGACGTCGCTCTCTCTGTCGTTGCCCTCCGTGCTCTTGTGCAGGTCCCTGTGGTGCAGCACTGTGTTGTGGAGCTCCACGTGACGGAGGTGGACACCATGCCTGGCGAGGCTGGTGATGTTGCTCATCCTCGGATGTAGTGGTGAATGCAGCCATGACGCCCCTCCCCCCCCTCCTGACGGTGTGAGTTTGAGGGGGTCAACAAAGTAGGTAAATATGTGTAAACAGAAGAATTGTGAGTGGAAACCAAGAATTTTCAGTGAAAACACAAAGGTCTCCCAGCCAAAAGTTTCTAATAACTCACCTTTTATTCAAACATGGCTGCTGGCTGAAACATGGCTCCTACAATATGGAGTGTTTCCCACAACACGGGAAACACGCTGAGGTTGAATGAAAATGGCTCCCCGCCTCAATTACCATGAAATTAACAACTTCAACAAGTTCAACCACGTTAATAAGTCTTTTAAATATCAGCCCGACAGCATTAATTGCCAGCGGGACTTCCGGATCCCTGAGGCGCGAACATGGATGCGTCTGTGCGAAACGCGGAAGTCAGCGGGTTGGAACCGAGATTTGTTCTCGCTCCAGATTTTCCCAATTCTCATTGCCCCCCGCACCCACTCTTCGATTTGAAAATCGAGCCCTTTGTGTCATAAAATCATAAAACCACAGAATCATAGAAGGTTACAGCATGGAAGGAGGCCATTCGGCCCATCAAGTCCGCGCCGGCTCTCTGCAAAGGCAATCCAGCGAGTCCCACTCCCCCGCCCTATCCCCGTAGTCCTGCAATTTTTTTCCTTTCAAGCACTTATCCAGTTCCCTTTTGAAGGCCATGATTGAATCTGCCTCCACCACCCCCTCGGGCAGTGCATTCCAGATCCTAACCACTCGCTGGGGAAAAAAGTTTTTCCTCATGTCACCTTTGGTTCTTTTGCCAATCACCTTAAATCTATGTCCTCTGGTTCTTGACCCTTCCGCCAATGGGAACAGTTTCTCTCTATCTACTCTGTCTAGACCCTTCATGATTTTGAATACCTCGATCAAATCTCCTCGCAACCATCTCTGTTCCAAGGAAAACAACCCCAGCTTCTCCAGTCTATCCACGTAACTAAAGTCCCTCATCCCTGGAATCATTCTAGTAAATCTCTTCTGCACCCTCTCTAAGGCCTTCACATCTTTCCTAAAGTGCGGTGCCCAGAACTGGACACAATACTCCAGTTGTGGCCCAACCAGTGTTTTATAAAGGTTCATCATGACTTCCATACTTTTGTACTCTCTGCCTCTATTTATAAAGCCCAGGATCCCGTCTGCTTTTTTAACCACTTTCTCAACCTGCCCTGCTACCTTCAATGATTTGTGCCCATATACCCCCAGATCCCTCTGTTCCTGTACCCCTTTTCGAATTGTGCCCTCTAGTTTATATTCCCTGTCCTCGTTCTTCCTACCGAAATGTATCACCTCACATTTTTCCGTGTCAAATTTCATCTGCCACGTGTCCGCCCATTCCACCAGCCTGTCTATATCCTCTTGAAGTCTATCACTATCCTCCTCACTGTTCACTACACTTCCAAGATTGTCTGCAAATTTTGAAATTGTGCCCTGTACACCCAAGTCCAAGTCATTAATATATATCAAGAAAAGCAGTGGTCCCAGCACTGACCCCTGGGGAACACCACTGTACACCTCCCTCCAGTCCGAAAAACAACCGTTCACCACTATTCTCTGTTTCCTGTCCCTTAGCCAATTCTGTATCCAAGTTGCTACTGCCCCCTTTATTCCATGGGCCACAATCTTGATGATAAGCCTACCATGCAGCACTTTATTAAACGCCTTTTGAAAGTCCATATCCATCACATCAACTGCATTGCCCTCATCGACCCTCTCTGTTACCTCATCTAAAAACTCTATCAGGTTAGTTAAACACGATTTGCCTTTAACAAATCCGTGCTGGCTTTCCCTAATCAATCCACACTTGTCCAAGTGACTGTTAATTCTGTCCCGGATTATCGTTTCTAAAAGTTTCCCCACCACTGAGGTTAAACTGACTGGCCTGTAGTTGCTGGGTTTATCCTTACACCCTTTTTTGAACAAGGGTGTAACATTTGCAATTCTCCAGTCCTCTGGCACCACCCCCGTATCTACGGATGTTTGGAAGATTATGGCCAGTACGTCCACAATTTCCACCCTTACTTCACTCAGCAACCTAGGATGCATCCCATCCGGACCGGATGACTTATCTACTTTAAGTACAGTCAGCCTTTCTAGTACCTCTTCTTTATCAATTTTTAGCCCATCCAGTATCTCAACTATATCTTCCTTTACTGAGATTCTGGCAGCATCTTCTTCCTTGGTAAAGACAGATGCAAAGTACTCATTTAGTACCTCAGCCATGCCCTCTGCCTCCATGAGTAGATCTCCTTTATGGTCCCTAATCGGCCCCATCCCTTCTCTTAATACCCAAATAAACGCCTATAGAAGACTTTTGGATTCCCTTTTGTGTTGGCCGCCAGTCTATTCTCATACTCTCTCTTTGCCCCTCTTATTTCTTTTTTCACTTCCCCTCTGAACTTTCTATATTCAGCCTGGTTCTCACTTGTATTATCAACCTGACATCTGTCATACGTCCCTTTTTTCTGTTTCATCTTACTCTCTATCTCTTTTGTCATCCAGGGAGCTCTGGCTTTAGTTGCCCTACCTTTCTGCCTCGTGGGAATGTACCCAGACTGTACCCGAACCATCTCCTCTTTAAAGGCCGCCCACTGTTCGATTACAGTTTTGCCTGCCAATCTTTGATTCCAATTTACCCGGGCCAGATCTGTTCTCATCCCATTGAAATTGGCCCTCCTCCAATTGCGTATTTTTACTTTAGATTGCTCCGTGTCCTTTTCCATAACTATTCTAAACCTTATAATACAATGATCGCTGCTCCCTAAATGCTCCCCAACCGACACTTGCTCCACTTGGCCCACCTCATTCCCCAGAATCAGATCCAGCAATATCCTCCTCACAGTTTACTTTCCCACCTAGCTTTGTATCATCAGCAAACTTGGATACATTACACTCGGTCCCTTCATCTAAGTCATTAATATAGATTGTAAATAGCTGAGGCCCAAGCACTGATCCTTGTGACACCCCACTAGTTACAGCCTGCCAACCTGAGAATGACCCCTTTATCCCTACTCTCTGTTTTCTGTCGGTTAACCAATCTTCTATCCATGGTAATATATTATCCTCAATCCCATGAGCCCTTATCTTGTGTAACAACCTTTTATGTGGCACCTTATCGAATGCCTTTTGAAAATCCACTGGTTCCCCTTTATCTACCCTGCTAGTTACATCCTCAAAAAACTCGAATAAATTTGTCAAACATGATTTCCCTTTCATAAAACCATGTTGACTCTGCCTGATCATATTATGATTTTCTAAGTGCCCTGTTACAACTTCCTTAATGTGGAGATGCCGGTGATGGACTGGGGTGGACAAATGTAAGGAATCTTACAACACCAGGTTATCGTCCAACAATTATATTTTAAAATCACAAGCTTTCGGAGATTATCCCCTTCGTCAGGTGACGAAGGGGATAATCTCCGAAAGCTTGTGATTTTAAAATAAAATTGTTGAACTATAACCTGGTGCTGTAAGATTCCTTACATTTGACCACTTCCTTAATAATAGATTCCAGCATTTTCCCGACGACTGATGTCAGGCTAACTGGCCTGTAATTCCCTGTTTTCTCTCTCCCTCCTTTCTTGAATAGCGGGATCACATTTGCTACCTTCCAATCTGCTGGGACCGTTCTAGAATCGAGGGAATTCTGGAAGATCACAATCAATGCATCCACTATCTCTGCAGTCACCTTGTTTCGAACCCTGGGATGTGGGTCATCAGGTCCAGGGGATTTGTCGGCTTTTAGTCCCATTAGTTTCTCAAGTACTTTTTCTCTACTGATATTAATTACTTTAAGTTCCTCACTCTCATTTGCCCCTTGGTTCCCCACTATTTCTGGTCTGCTTTTTGTGTCTTCTACTGTGAAGATAGATACAAAATATTTGTTTCGCGTCTCTGCCATTTCCTTATTCCCCATTTTAATTTCTCCTGTCTCAGCCTCTTAGGGACCCACGTTTACTTTTGCTACTCTCTTCCTTTTTACATACTTGGAGAAGCTCTAATAATCTGCTTTTATATTTCTTGCTAGTTTACTCTCATTCTATTTTCTCCCTTTTTATCAATTTTTTAGTCATCCTTTGCTGGTTTCTAAAACTTTCCCAATCCTCAGGCTTACTACTCTTCTGGCAACATTATGTGCCTCTTCTTTTAATCTAATACTATCCTTAACTTCTTTAGTTACCCACGGATGGATCACTTTTCCCGTGGAGTTTTTATTTCTCAATGAATTGCATATTCATTGAGAATTCTAAAATATTTCTTTAAATGTTCACCATTGCTTATCTACCGTCATATCTTTTAATCTAATTTCCCAATAAACCTTTGACAACTCGCCCCTCATACCTATGTAATTGGCTTTGTTTAAGTTTAAGACTCTTGTCACTCTCAAACTCAATGTGAAATTCTATCATATTATGATCACTCTTCCCCAGAGGATCCTTTACTGTGAGATTATTAATTAACCCTATCTCATTACATAATACAAGATCTAAAATAGCCTGTTCCCTGGTTGGTTCCATGACGTATTGTTCTGGGAAACCGTCTCGAATGCATTCCATGAACTCGTGCTCCAATTTGATTTGCCCAGTCTATCTGAAGATTCAAGTCCCCCATGATAATCAACCCTTGTTACAAGCTGCTATTATTTCTTGATTAATACTCTGTTCAACGGTATAAATACTATTAGGGGGCCGAAAACTACTCGCACCAGTGTTTTTTGCCCCTTGTTATTTCTAATTTCCACTCATACTGATCCTCCTTCCTGATCCTGCGAGCCAAGATCCTGTCTCCCCACTGTCCTTATGTCATCCTTTATTATCAGGGCTACACCCCCAGCTCCTTTTCCATTCTCCCTGTCTTTTCTAAACGGCAAGTACCCTGGAATATTTAGTTCCCAACCTTGGTCACATGTCTCTGTAATGACTATTAGATCAAACCCATTTATCTCTATTTCTGTCACTAATTTATCGATCTTGTTACGAATACTCCGTACATTCAGATAAAGAGCCTTTAATTACAACTTTTAACCATTTTTCCTGCTTTGACCTTATCAGTTGATGCACTATTTCCATTAAACTCTCTGTCCCTTGCTGCCACACTCTGCCTATCTTTACCCAAATCACAATACTTTCTCTTTAGATTTCTAAATTTCCCCACCCCCCTGCCCCTATCTACAGCCCTAGTTATTCGATTCACCAGGACACTGATCCCAGCCCAACCCAATGGAACAGCTCCCTCTTTCCCCAGTACTGGTGCCAGTGCCCCATGAATTAAAACCCCTGTCTCCCACACCACTCTGAGCCACACATTTAACTCTCTGATCTGACTTACCCTGTACCAATTTGCTCGTGGCTCAGGTAATAATCCAGAGATTTGAGGTTCAGCTTATTAATTTAGACCCGAGCTCCTCAAACTCCCTCAGCAGAACCCCATTCCTGGTTCTACCAATGTCATTGGTTCCTACGTGGACCATGGTAACTGGTTCCTCCCCCTCATGCTCAAAGTTCTTCTCCAGCCACGAGGAGATGTCCCTAACCCTGGCACTGGACCGGAAACACAGCCTTCGGGACTCCCGGTCGCGGCTGCAGAGAACAGTATCTATCCCCCTGACGATACTGTCCCCTATCACTACCACATTCCTTTTTACTCCCCCCACTTGAATGGCCTCCTGTACCACAGTGCTGTGGTCAGTTTGCCCATCCTCCCTGCAGTCCTTGTTCTCATCCACACAGGTAGCAAGTACCTCGTACCTGTTGGACAAGGTCAAAGGGCTGAGGCTCCTCCGTCACTACATCCTGGGTCCCCATACCTGCCTGACTCACAGTCACATCCTCCTGAGCCTGAACAGTGAACAAATCTAAACTACTACCTAACCGAAGGGGTGTGACTGCCTCCAGATAACTCTCCCCCTCCCTGATACATCGCAATGTCTGCAGCTTGGACTTCAGCTCAACAACTCTGAGCTGAAGTTCCTCGAGTTGCAGACACTTACTGCAGATGTGGTCGCTGGGGATCACACTGGTCTCCACAAACTCCCACACGCAAAAATTGAGGGATATGGTGAGAAGTTGGGTAGGTGGGATTGAGAGATGTGGTGAGAAGGTGGGTAGGTGGGATTGAGGAATATGGTGAGAAGGTGGGTAGGTGGGATTGAGGAATATGGGGAGAAGATGGGTAGGTGGGATTGAGGGATAGGGTGAGAAGATGGTGAGAAATTATAATGGGGAATAAGGAAATGGCAGAGACGCTAAACAAATATTTTGTATCTGTCTTCACAGTAGAAGACACAAAAAAATACCAGAAATAGTGGGGAACCAAGGGTCTAATGAGAGTGAGGAACTTAAAGTAATTAATATCAGTAGAGAAAAAGTACTGGAGAAATTAATGGGACTAAAAGGCGATAAATCCCCTGGACCTGATGACCCACATCCGAGGGTTCGAAACGAGGTGGCTGCAGAGATAGTGGATGCATTGGTTGTGATCTTCCAGAATTCCCTAATTCTAGAACGGTCCCTGTGGATTGGAAGGTAGAAAATGTAACCCCGTTATTCAAGAAAGGAGGGAGAGAGAAAACAGGGAACTACAGGCCAGTTAGCCTGACATCAGTCGTCGGGAAAATGCTGGATTCCATTATTAAGGAAGTGGTAACAGAGCACTTAGAAAATCATAATATGATCAGGCAGAGTCAACATGGTTTTATGAAAGGGAAATCGTGTTTGACAAATTTATTCGAGTTTTTTGAGGATGTAACTAGCAGGGTAGATAAAGGGGAACCAGTGGATGTAGAATATTTGGATTTTCAAAAGGTATTCGATAAGGTGCCACATAAAAGGTTGTGACACAAGATAAGGGCTCATGGGGTTGGGGTTAATATATTAGCATGGATAGAGGATTGGTTGAAGGACAGAAAACAGAGAGTAGGGATAAACGGGTCATTCTCAGGTTGGCAGGCTGTAACTAGTGGGGTGTCACAAGGATCAGTGCTTGGGCCTCAGCTATTTACAATCTATATTAATGACTTAGATGAAGGGACCGAGTGTAATGTATCCAAGTTTGCTGACGATACAAAGCTAGGTGGGAAAGTAAGCTGTGAGGAGGACACAAAGAGTCTGCAAAGGGATATAGACAGGTTAAGTGAGTGGGCAAGAAGGTGGCAGATGGAGTTTAATGTGGGGAAATGTGAGGTTATTCACTTTAGTAGGAAGAATAGAAAAACAGAATATTTTTTAAATGGTGAGAAACTATTAAATGTTGGTGTTCAGAGGGATTTGGGTGTTCTTGTATAAGAAACACAAAATGTTAACACGCAAGTACAGCAAGCAATTAGGAAGCCAAATGGTATGTTGGCCTTTTATTGCAAGGAGGTTGGAGTACAAGAGTAAGGAAGTCTTACTACAATTGTACAGGGCTTTGGTGAGACCTCACCTGGAGTACTGTGTACAGTTTTGGTCTCCTTATCTAAGGAAGGATATATTTGCCTTAGAGGCGGTGCAATGAAGGTTCACTAGATTGATTCCTGGGATGAGAGGGTTGTCCTATGAGGAGGGATTGAGTAGAATGGGCCGATACTCTCAGGAGTTTAGAAGAATGAGAGGTGATCTCATTGAAACATATAATATTCTGAGAGGGTTTGACAGGGTAGATGCTGAGAGGCTGTTTCCCCTGGCTGGAGAGTCTAGAACTAGGGGGCATAGTCTCAGGATAAGGGGTCGGCCATTTAAGACTGAGATGAGGAGGAATTTCTTCACTCAGAGGGTTGTGAATCTTTTGAATTCTCCACCCTAGAGGGCTATGGATGCTCAGTCATTGAATATATTCAGGGCTGAGATCCATAGATTTTTGTTCTCTAGGGGAATCAAGGGATATGGGGATCGGGCGGGAAAGTGGAGTTGAGGTCGAAGATCAGCCATGATCTGATTGAATGGCGGAGCAGGCTCGAGGGGCCGTATGGCCTACTCCTGCTCCTATTTCTTATGTTCTAATTTGGAATTGAGGGATAAGGGGAGAAGGTGGGTCGGTGGGATTGAGGGTTATGATGAGAAGGTGGGTAGGTGGGATTGAGGGATAGGGTGAGAAGGTGGGTCGGTGGGATTGAGTGATATGGGGAGAAGGTAGGTGGGTGGGGTTGAGGGTTATGATGAGAAAGTGGGTAGGTGGGGTTGAGAGACAGGGTGAGAAGATGGGTAGGTGGGATTGAGGGATGGGGTGAGAAGGTGGGTAGGTGGGATTGAGGGATAGGGTGAGAAGGTGCGTAGGTGGGATTGAGGGATAGGGTGAGAAGGTGGGGTTGAGGGATAGGGTGAGAAGGTGGGTGGGTGGGATTGAGGGATAGGGTGAGAAGGTGGGTAGGTGGGATTGAGGGATAGGGGGAGAAGGTGGGTGGGTGGGATTGAGGGACAGGGTGAGAGGGTGGGTAGGTGGGATTGAGGGATAGGGTGAGAAGGTGGGTAGGTGGGATTGAAGGATAGGGTGAGAAGGTGGGTAGGTGGGATTGAGTGATAGGGTGAGAGGGTGGGTAGGTGGGATTGAAGGATAGGGTGAGAAGGTGGGTAGGTGGGATTGAGGGATAGGGGGAGAAGGTGGGTAGGAGGGATTGAGGGATATGGGGAGAAGGTGGGTAGGTGGGATTGAAGGATAGGGTGAGAAGGTGGGTCGGTGGGATTGAGGGATATGGGGAGAAGGTGGGTAGGTGGGATTGAGGGATATGGGGAGAAGGTAGGTCGGTGGGATTGAAGGATATGGGGAGAAGGTGGGTAGGTGGGATTGAGGGATATGGGGAGAAGGTAGGTCGGTGGGATTGAAGGATAGGGTGAGAAGGTGGGTAGATGGTTTTGAGGGATATGGTGAGAAGGTGGGTAGGTGGGATTGAGGGATAGGGTGAGAAGGTGGGTAGGTGGGATTGAGTGATAGGGTGAGAGGGTGGGTAGGTGGGATTGAAGGATAGGGTGAGAAGGTGGGTAGGTGGGATTGAGGGATAGGGGGAGAAGGTGGGTAGGAGGGATTGAGGGATATGGGGAGAAGGTGGGTAGGTGGGATTGAAGGATAGGGTGAGAAGGTGGGTCGGTGGGATTGAAGGATAGGGTGAGAAGGTGGGTGGGTGGGATTGAGGGATATGGGGAGAAGGTGGGTAGGTGGGATTGAAGGATAGGGTGAGAAGGTGGGTGGGTGGGATTGAGGGATATGGGGAGAAGGTGGGTAGGTGGGATTGAGGGATATGGGGAGAAGGTGGGTGGGTGGGATTGAAGGATAGGGTGAGAAGGTGGGTCGGTGGGATTGAGGGATATGGGGAGAAGGTGGGTAGGTGGGATTGAGGGATATGGGGAGAAGGTAGGTCGGTGGGATTGAAGGATAGGGTGAGAAGGTGGGTAGGTGGGATTGAGGGATATGGGGAGAAGGTAGGTTGGTGGGATTGAAGGATAGGGTGAGAAGGTGGGTAGGTGGGATTGAGGGATATGGGAAGAAGGTAGATAGGTGGGATTGAAGGATAGGGTGAGAAGGTGGGTCGGTGGGATTGAGGGATATGGGGAGAAGGTGGGTAGGTGGGATTGAGGGATATGGGGAGAAGGTAGGTCGGTGGGATTGAAGGATAGGGTGAGAAGGTGGGTAGGTGGGATTGAGGGATATGGGGAGAAGGTAGGTTGGTGGGATTGAAGGATAGGGTGAGAAGGTGGGTAGGTGGGATTGAGGGATATGGGGAGAAGGTAGGTTGGTGGGATTGAAGGATAGGGTGAGAAGGTGGGTAGGTGGGATTGAGGGATAGGGTGAGAAGCTGGGTAGGTGGGATTGAGGGATAGGGGGAGAAGGTGGGTAGGTGGGATTGAGGGATATGGGGAGAAGGTGGGTTGGTGGGATTGAAGGATAGGGTGAGAAGGTGGGTCGGTGGGATTGAGGGATATGGGGAGAAGGTGGGTAGGTGGGATTGAGGGATATGGGGAGAAGGTAGGTCGGTGGGATTGAAGGATAGGGTGAGAAGGTGGGTAGGTGGGATTGAGGGATATGGGGAGAAGGTAGGTTGGTGGGATTGAAGGATAGGGTGAGAAGGTGGGTAGGTGGGATTGAGGGATATGGGAAGAAGGTAGGTAGGTGGGATTGAAGGATAGGGTGAGAAGGTGGGTCGGTGGGATTGAGGGATATGGGGAGAAGGTGGGTAGGTGGGATTGAGGGATATGGGGAGAAGGTAGGTCGGTGGGATTGAAGGATAGGGTGAGAAGGTGGGTAGGTGGGATTGAGGGATATGGGGAGAAGGTAGGTTGGTGGGATTGAAGGATAGGGTGAGAAGGTGGGTAGGTGGGATTGAGGGATATGGGGAGAAGGTAGGTTGGTGGGATTGAAGGATAGGGTGAGAAGGTGGGTAGGTGGGATTGAGGGATAGGGTGAGAAGCTGGGTAGGTGGGATTGAGGGATAGGGGGAGAAGGTGGGTAGGTGGGATTGAGGGATATGGGGAGAAGGTAGGTCGGTGGGATTGAAGGATAGGGTGAGAAGGTGGGTAGGTGGGATTGAGGGATATGGGGAGAAGGTGGGTAGGTGGGATTGAGGGATATGGGGAGAAGGTGGGTGGGTGGGATTGAAGGATAGGGTGAGAAGGTGGGTCGGTGGGATTGAGGGATATGGGGAGAAGGTGGGTAGGTGGGATTGAGGGATATGGGGAGAAGGTAGGTCGGTGGGATTGAAGGATAGGGTGAGAAGGTGGGTAGGTGGGATTGAGGGATATGGGGAGAAGGTAGGTTGGTGGGATTGAAGGATAGGGTGAGAAGGTGGGTAGGTGGGATTGAAGGATAGGGTGAGAAGGTGGGTCGGTGGGATTGAGGGATATGGGGAGAAGGTGGGTAGGTGGGATTGAGGGATATGGGGAGAAGGTAGGTCGGTGGGATTGAAGGATAGGGTGAGAAGGTGGGTAGGTGGGATTGAGGGATATGGGGAGAAGGTAGGTAGGTGGGATTGAGGGATAGGGGGAGAAGGTGGGTGGGTGGGATTGAGGGATATGGGGAGAAGGTAGGTTGGTGGGATTGAAGGATAGGGTGAGAAGGTGGGTAGGTGGGATTGAGGGATATGGGGAGAAGGTAGGTAGGTGGGATTGAGGGATAGGGTGAGAAGGTGGGGAGGTGGGATTGAGGGACAGGGTGAGAAGGTGGGTGGGTGGGATTGAGGGAGAGGGTGAGAAGGTGGGTGGGTGGGATTGAGGGAGAGGGTGAGAAGGTGGGTGGGTGGGATTGAGGGAGAGGGTGAGAAGGTGGGTGGGTGGGATTGAGGGACAGGGTGAGAAGGTGGGTGGGTGGGATTGAAGGATGTGGGTAGAATTTATGGATGAGCGGTATTGAGAGACGGTGAGATTGAGGTATGAGGCTGTGAAAAATGTTTATTTAAGCCTGATGTTCTCTTCCTTTTGCTATAAATTCTTCCGTTTTGATGAATCTCTCAGGAATGGATTTCTTCATCGTCGAACCCAGCTGAGTCCTGCTGCTAATTGTAGACAGATTAATCTGGGCCGAGTGCGTTGGATGGACAGCTGTCAGCCCTATTTCTGGCCTCGTCGATTCAAGTACACAAGCCAAGTCGACAGTCAAAGCTCCACTGAAGATGAGAGAGTATTTGAATGCTGTTGGAGATCACTTACTCCCCACTCCCTCACTCTGACCTCGGCCTCACTCAGGCCCCGTTCCCTCGCTCTGACCTCGGCCCCACTCAGGCCCCGTTCCCTCGCTCTGACCTCGGCCTCACTCAGGCCCCGTTCCCTCGCTCTGACCTCGGCCCCACTCAGGCCCCTTTCCCTCCCTCGCTCTGACCTCGGCCTCACTCAGGCCCCGTTCCCTCGCTCTGACCTCGGCCCCACTCAGGCCCCGTTCCCTCGCTCTGACCTCGGCCCCACTCAGGCCCCGTTCCCTCGCTCTGACCTCGGCCCCACTCAGGCCCCGTTCCCTCGCTCTGACCTCGGCCTCACTCAGGCCCCGTTCCCTCGCTCTGACCTCGGCCCCACTCAGGCCCCGTTCCCTCGCTCTGACCTCGGCCCCACTCAGGCCCCGTTCCCTCGCTCTGACCTCGGCCCCACTCAGGCCCCGTTCCCTCGCTCTGACCTCGGCCCCACTTGTTCCACAGTAATGAGCCTGTAGCTTTTTGAACACTCTGAATGATTTGCCATCCATCACCTCCTGTGCCTGAGGAGAGCCATCCCAGTAACTCTGCCTCAATCTAATCTCCACCTTTGTGTCCAGTTCACATCTGATACCCCGGGCCTTTTATCATGACCCAGCTGCCAGTCCCATCACCTCTTTCAAATCCCCTGAAGCCCTCAGTTTGAATGAACACACCCCTGGTTATGTCACTGAACTTGGAATACACAGGAACACCGACCTGAACGAATAATCAAGAGTTTGAGTTCAAAATCCACCACAGCAATTTGAGAATTTGAATTCCGTTTACAAAGTCTGGGAATAAAAAGCTTCTTTTAGTGAAAATCACCGTGAAGGTGACAGATTGTGGTAAAAACCCAATCGGTTCATTCATGTCCTGAAGGGAAGGAAACCTGCCGTCCTCACCCAGTCCGGGCCTACACGTGACTCCAGACCCACAGCAGCGTGGCCCACTCTGACCTGACTCGGAAATGCCGACTCACTTGTATCAAACCAATCCGAGGACACGGCCTGTCCCCACTTTCCCACAGCAACGAGGGATAGCAAGTAAATACTGCCCGAACTCCCAACTCAATCACTCACCCCTCCTGCGAGGCTGGTAAATCAGCACAACAGACACCCTCCACGAGCACTCCTCCCTCCTATAGTGAGGGAGCACACTCCCTCCACGACCACTCCTCCCTCCTATAGTGAGGGAGCACACTCCCTCCACGAGCACTCCTCCCTCATACAGTGAGGGAGCACACTCCCTCCACGAGCACTCCTCCCTCATACAGTGAGGGAGCACACTCCCTCCACGAGCACTCCTCCCTCATACAGTGAGGGAGCACACTCCCTCCACGAGCACTCCTCCCTCATACAGTGAGGGAGCACACTCCCTCCACGAGCACTCCTCCCTCCTATAGTGAGGGAGCACACGCCCTCCACGAGCACTCCTCCCTCATACAGTGAGGGAGCACACTCCCTCCACGAGCACTCCTCCCTCCTATAGTGAGGGAGCACACGCCCTCCACGAGCACTCCTCCCTCCTATAGTGAGGGAGCACACTCCCTCCACGAGCACTCCTCCCTCCTATAGTGAGGGAGCACACTCCCTCCACGAGCACTCCTCCCTCATACAGTGAGGGAGCACACTCTCCAGGATCACTCCTCCCTCCTACAGTGAGGGAGCTCTCTCTCCAGGATCACTCCTCCCTCCTATAGTGAGGGAGCTCACTCCCTCCAGGACCATTCCTCCCTCCTATAGAATCATAGAATCATAGAAGTTACAACATGGAAACAGGCCCTTCGGCCCAACATGTCCATGTCGCCCAGTTTATACCACTAAGCTAGTCCCAATTGCCTGCACTTGGCCCATATCCCTCTATACCCATCTTACCCATGTAACTGTCCAAATGCTTTTTAAAAGACAAAATTGTACCCGCCTCTACGACTGCCTCTGGCAGCTCGTTCCAGACACCACCCTTTGAGTGAAAAAATTGCCCCTCTGGACCCTTTTGTATCTCTCCCCTCTCACCTTAAATCTATGCCCCCTCGTTATAGACTCCCCTACCTTTGGGAAAAGATTTTGACTATCGACCTTATCTATGCCCCTCATTATTTTATAGACTTCTATAAGATCACCCCTTAACCTCCTGCTCTCCAGGGCATAAAGTCCCAGTCTGTCTAACCTCTCCCTGTAAGTCAAACCATCAAGTCCCGGTAGCATCCTAGTAAATCTTTTCTGCACTCTTTCTAGTTTAATAATATCCTTTCTATAATAGGGTGACCAGAACTGTACACAGTATTCCAAGTGTGGCCTTACTAATGTCTTGTACAACTTCAACAAGACATCCCAACTCCTGTATTCAATGTTCTGACCAATGAAACCAAGCATGCTGAATGCCTTCTTCACCACCCTATCCACCTGTGACTCCACTTTCAAGGAGCTATGAACCTGTACTCCTAGATCTCTTTGTTCTATAACTCTCCCCAACGCCCTACCATTAACGGAGTAGGTCCTGGCCCGATTCGATCTACCAAAATGCATCACCTCACATTTATCTAAATTAAACTCCATCTGCCATTCATCGGCCCACTGGCCCAATTGATCAAGATCCCGTTGCAAACCTTCTTCACTGTCCACAATGCCACCAATCTTGGTGTCATCTGCAAACTTACTAACCATGCCTCCTAAATTCTCATCCAAATCATTAATATAAATAACAAATAACAGCGGACCCAGCACCGATCCCTGAGGCACACCGCTGGACACAGGCATCCAGTTTGAAAAACAACCCTCTACAACCACCCTCTGTCTTCTGTCGTCAAGCCAATTTTGTATCCAATTGGCTACCTCACCTTGGATCCCATGAGATTTAACCTATAGTGAGGGACTAACAGCATTCTGCAGATGGTCTGAGCATCAGCTTGAATTTGTTACATCCTTTTGATTTTTGCCTTCAGTCCCTCTCGATATAAAACCCAAAATCCCTTTTCGCATCTCAGTGACTTTCCATTGACCTTTCCGGACACTTGTCAACGTCTGTGTATCTCTGTCCCCGTATCGCACTGCTCCCCACTTTACTCGGCCACTTACTGCTCAAGGTATATCTCTATCCGTCAGTCTCGTTGGGACCATCTTCTCACTCACATGTTTCTTCATTAACCTGCTGCTGTCTGTCTGCCCACCCAAGCTGGTTATAACCTCCTGTAGTCCCGAGCACTCCCCCGCTCTCACCGAACTTCCATCTCCACCTTCAGAGAAGGAATGAGTCTGAGGCACCTCACCAACCAAAACCTGCTGGTCTGAGGGACATCCATCGAGTCCAACCCTGTCCTTCCACTCATCTCTGGTTCCAAGACACCACCGAGCCTTTACTGTCTCAACCACCCAGTTCCCCACCCATTTCTGACACAGGCTTTAATCGAAAAGCCAATGTGAAGCGTACCTTCAGTCAATACACCCGGGTCTGACCAAGGGTTACACACAAAATATTAACTTGTTTTTCTCTGACCAGTGCTGTCCAACCTGTTGTGTATTTCTAACATTTGCAGATTTATTTTTCTTTTCATTTGTTCATAGAATCATAGAAAGGTTACAGCACGGAAAGAGGCCATTCGGCCCACCGAGTCCATGCCATCTCTAAGCAAAGATCAATCCAGCCAGTCCCAATCCCCCGCCCTATCCCTGCAGCCCTGTAATTTTTTTCCTTTCAAGCACTTATCCAGTTCCCTTTTGAAGGCCATGATTGAATCTGCCTCCACCACCCCCTCGGGCAGTGCATTCCAGATCCTAACCACTCGCTGTGTAAAAAGGTTTTTCCTCATGTCACCTTTGGTTCTTTTGCCAATCACCTTTAATCTATGCCCTCTGGTCATTGACCCTTCTGCCAATGGGAACAGTTTCTCTCTATCTACTCTGTCTAGACCCTTCATGATTTTGAATACCTCGATCAAATCTCCTCGCAACCGTCTCTGTTCCAAGGAGAACAACCCCAGCTTCTCCAGTCCATCCACGTAACTAAAGTCCCTCATCTGCTTTCAAAACCTGCCCTGCCGCCTTCAATGATTTGTGTACATATACCCCCAGATCTCTCTGTTCCTGTACCCCTTTTAGAATTGTGCCCTCTAGTTTATATTGCCTCTCCTCATTGTTCCGACCGAAATGTATCACTTCGCATTTTTCTGCATTAAATTCCATCTGCCACGTGTCCGCCCATTCCACCTGCCTGTCTATATCCTCTTGAAGTCTATCACTATCCTCCTCACTGTTCACTACCCTTCCAAGTTTTATGTCATCTGCAAATTTTGAAATTGTGCTCTGTACACCCAAGTCCAAGTCATTAATATATATCAAGAAAAGCAGTGGTCCCAGCACCGACCCCTGGGGAACACCACTGTACACCTCCCTCCAGTCCGAAAAACAACCGTTCACCACTACTCTCTGTTTCCTGTCACTTAGCCAATTCTGTACCCATGTTGTTACTGCCCCCTTTATTCCATGGGCTTCAATTTTGATGATAAGCCTATCATGTGACACTTTATCAAACGCCTTTTGAAAATCCATATGCACAACATCAACTGCATTACCCTCATCGACCCTCTCTGTTACCTCATCTAAAAACTCTATCAGGTTAGTTAAACATGATTTGCCTTTAACAAATCCGTGCTGACTTTCCCTAATCAATCCACACTCATCCAAGTGACTGTTAATTCTGTCCTGGATTATCGTTTCTAACAGTTTCCCCACCACTGAGGTTAAACTGACTGGCCTGTAGTTGCTGGGTTTATCCTTACACCCTTTTTTTGAACATGGGTGTAATATTTGCAATTCTCCAGTCCTCTGGCACCACCCCCGTATCTACGGATGTTTGGAAGATTATGGCCAGTACCTCCGCATTTTCCACCCTTACTTCCCTCAGCAACCTCGGATGCATCCCATCCGGACCGGGTGACTTATCTACTTTAAGTACAGCCAGCCTTTCTAGTATCTTCTCTTTATCAATTATTATCCAATCCAGTATCTCAACTATATCTTCCTTTACTGAGACTCTGGCAGCATCTTCTTCCTTGGTAAAGACAGATACAAAGTACTCATTTAGTACCTCAGCCATCCCCTCTGCCTCCATGAGCAGATCTCCTTTATGGTCCCTAATCGGTCCCACCCCTCCTCTTACTACCCATTTACTGTTTACATGCCTGTAGAAGACTTTTGGATTCCCTTTTGTGTTCCCGCCAGTCTATTCTCATACTCTCTCTTTGCCCCTCTTATTTCTTTTTTCACTTCCCCTCTGAACTTTCTATATTCAGCCTGGTTCTCACTTGTGTTTTCAACCTGACATCTGTCATACGTCCCCTTTTTCTGTTTCATCTCACTCTCTATCTCTTTTGTCATCCAGGGAGCTCTGGCTTTAGTTGCCCCTTTCCCCCTCGTGGGAATGTACCTGGACTGTACCCCAACCATCTCCTCTTTAAAGGCCACCCACTGTTCAATTACAGTTTTGTCTCTGCCAATCTTTGATTCCAATTTACCCGGGCCAGATCTGTTCTCATCCCATTGAAATTGGCCCTCCTCCAATTGAGTATTTTTACTTTAGATTGCTCCGTGTCCTTTTCCATAGTTATTCGAAACCACCTCATTCCCCAGAATCATGTCCAGCAATGCCTCCTTCCTTGTTAGGCCGGAAGCATACTGGTCAAGAAAGTTCTCCTGAACACACTTCAGAAATTCCTTACATAGGAACATAGTAACAGGAGTCAGCCATTCAGCCCCTCGTGCCTGCTCCGCCATTTGATAAGATCATGGCTGATCTGTGATCTAACTCCATATACCTGCCTTTGGCCCATATCCCTTAATACCTTTGGTTGCCAAAAAGCTATCTATCTCAGATTTAAATTTAGCAATTGAGCTAGTATCAATTGCTGTTTGCGGAAGAGAGTTCCAAACCTCTACCACCCTTTGTGTGTAGAAATGTTTTCTAATCTCGCTCCTGAAAGGTCTGGCTCTAATTTTTAGACTGTGCCCCCTCCTCCTAGAATCCCCAACCAGCGGAAATAGTTTCTCTCTATCCACCCTATCTGTTCCCCTTAATATCTTATAAACTTCGATCAGATCACCCCTTAACCTTCTAATTTGGTTAAGTCTGACTAATTTGATTGAATTTTTTGAGGGGGTGACTAGGCGTGTGGATGAGGGTAACGCAGTGGATGTGGTATACATGGATTTCAGTAAGGCCTTCGATAAAGTCCCCCACAGGAGACTGGTCAAGAAGGTACAAGCCCATGGAATCCAGGGTGCCTTGGCACTTTGGATACAAAACTGGCTTAGTGGCAGAAGGCAGAGGGTGATGGTCGAAGGTTGTTTTTGTGACTGGAAGCCTGTGGCCAGTGGGGTACCACAGGGATCGGTGCTGGGTCCCTTGCTGTTTGTGGTCTACATTAATGACTTGGATATGAGAGCGACGGGGAGAGGGGGAGAGGGACGGGGTGAGGGGGGAGAGAGACGGGGAGGAGGGGGAGGGCGACGGGGAGAGGGGGGAGGGCGACGGGGAGAGGGGGAGGGCGACGGGGAGAGGGGGAGGGCGACGGGGAGAGGGGGAGGGCGACGGGA